>NW_027195380.1:172500-195000 GCF_038502225.1 Cherax quadricarinatus
AAGAAAGGAGATTGAGAAAATCATCACGGAAATAGGTGAAGAGATGGACGAGATTGTAAATTTTCAGAGAATAGGGGGGTACTCGAAGGGGAGAAACCGACCAATCAAGCTGATTCTCAGGACGGAAACAGTGCGGAACAGGATCCTCCAAGAGAAACCACGATTGAAATACTCGGAAGAGTACAAGAGGGTGTTCCTAGACAGAGACAGAACAAAATCAGAACGACAGCAGCTGAGGGAGAGGACAAAAAAGCGAAAGGAGCTAGGAAAAGAGACAAGGATGGAACCAGCAGAGGTCAGTCAGAGCAGAACAGAACAGCAAGGGCAAGCACACACAACTATTCTCAGAATCATACAACCTATCACACCATCCCAACACACACTACAATCCATACCCACAGCCTCCACCCAACACCGAGCTATAGAATCCCACAGTATGCCACCAGGTCTCCCACCCTCACAGGCCCTCCAAACCACAGTGTTGGAAAGGAAACTGAAGGTATGGTACACAAACGCTGATGGAATAACAAATAAGTGGGAGGAGTGGCATGAAAGAGTCAAAGAAGCATCACCGGACATCATAGCTCTCACAGAAACCAAGCTTACAGGTATGATAACAGATGCCATCTTTCCAACGGGATACCAAATCCTGAGGAAAGACAGAGGGAACAGGGGGGGTGGAGGAGTGGCGTTGCTGATCAAAAATCGCTAGAATTTTGATGAGCTGGAGAGAGGAGACAGTGGAGAAGAAAGTGATTACATAGCGGGAACACTTCACTCTGGAGGTCCCAAGGTGGTAATAGCAGTGATGTATAACCCACCACAGAACAGCAGGAGGCCAAGGCAAGAGTACGACGAGAGCAATAGAGCGATGGTTGACACACTGGCTAGAGTGGCCAGAAGAGCTCATGCATGCAGGGCAAAGCTCCTGATCATGGGTGACTTTAACCACAAGGAGATCGATTGGGAGAACTTGGACCCACATGGGGGCCAAGATACATGGAGGGCTAAGATGATGGAGGTGGTACTGGAAAACTTCATGTGCCAACACGTAAGGGACACTACAAGAGAGAGAGGAGAGGATGAACCAGCAAGGCTGGACTTAGTATTCACCTTGAGTAGTGCAGATATCGAGGACATCACATATGAAAGACCCCTTGGGGCCAGTGACCATGTGGTTTTAAGCTTCGAATACACAGTAGAGCTACAAGTGGAGGGAGAAGCAGGAAGGCCAGGACGAATGAAGCCAAACTACAAGAAAGGGGACTACACAGGAATGAGGAACTACCTGAATGGGGTTCAGTGGGACAGAGAACTGGCAGGGAAGCCAGTTAATGAGATGATGGAATATGTAGCAACAAAATGCAAGGAGGCTGAGGAGAGGTTTGTACCCAAGGGTAACAGGAATAATGAAAAAGCCAGGATGAGCCCATGGTTTACCCAAAGGTGCAGGGAGGCAAAAACCAAGTGTGCTAGGGAATGGAAGAAATATAGAAGGCAAAGGACCCAGGAGAATAAGGAGAACAGTCGTAGAGCCAGAAACGAATATGCACAGATAAGAAGGGAGGCCCAAAGACAATATGAAAATGACATAGCAGCGAAAGCCAAATCTGACCCGAAACTGTTGTACAGCCACATCAGGAGGAAAACAACCGTCAAGGACCAGGTAATCAGGCTAAGGAAGGAAGGAGGAGAGACAACAAGAAATGACCGTGAAGTATGTGAAGAACTCAACAAGAGATTCAAAGAAGTGTTCACAGAGGAGACAGAAGGGACTCCAGAAAGACGGAGAGGTGGGGCACACCACCAAGTGCTGGACACAGTGCACACAACCGAGGAAGAAGTGAAGAGGCTTCTGAGTGAGCTAGATACCTCAAAGGCAATGGGGCCAGATAACATCTCCCCATGGGTATTGAGAGAGGGAGCAGAGGCGCTATGTGTACCCCTAACAACAATATTCAATACATCTATCGAAACAGGGAGATTGCCTGAGGCATGGAAGACAGCAAATGTAGTCCCAATCTTTAAAAAAGGAGACAGACATGAAGCATTAAACTACAGACCAGTGTCACTGACATGTATAGTATGCAAAATCATGGAGAAGATTATCAGGAGAAGAGTGGTGGAACACCTAGAAAGGAACGATCTCATCAACAGCAGCCAACATGGTTTCAGGGACGGGAAATCCTGTGTCACAAACCTACTGGAGTTCTATGACATGGTGACAGCAGTAAGACAAGAGAGAGAGGGGTGGGTGGATTGCATTTTCTTGGACTGCAAGAAGGCGTTTGACACAGTTCCACACAAGAGATTGGTGCAAAAACTGGAGGACCAAGCAGGGATAACAGGGAAGGCACTACAATGGATCAGGGAATACTTGTCAGGAAGACAGCAGCGAGTCATGGTACGTGGCGAGGTGTCAGAGTGGGCACCTGTGACCAGCGGGATCCCGCAGGGGTCAGTCCTAGGACCAGTGCTGTTTCTGGTATTTGTGAACGACATGACGGAAGGAATAGACTCTGAGGTGTCCCTGTTTGCAGATGACGTGAAGTTGATGAGAAGAATTAACTCGATCGAAGACCAGGCAGAACTACAAAGGGATCTGGACAGGCTGCAGACCTGGTCCAGCAATTGGCTCCTGGAGTTCAATCCCACCAAGTGCAAAGTCATGAAGATTGGGGAAGGGCAAAGAAGGCCACAGACGGAGTACAGTTTAGGGGGTCAGAGACTACAAACCTCACTCAAGGAAAAAGATCTTGGGGTGAGTATAACACCAGGCACATCTCCTGAAGCGCACATCAACCAAATAACTGCTGCAGCATATGGGCGCCTAGTAAACCTCAGAACAGCATTCCGACATCTTAATAAGGAATCATTCAGGACCCTGTACACCGTGTACGTTAGGCCCATATTGGAGTATGCGGCACCAGTTTGGAACCCACACCTAGCCAAGCACGTAAAGAAACTAGAGAAAGTGCAAAGGTTTGCAACAAGACTAGTCCCAGAGCTAAGAGGTATGTCCTACGAGGAGAGGTTAAGGGAAATCAACCTGACGACACTGGAGGACAGGAGAGATAGGGGGACATGATAACGACATACAAAATACTGAGAGGAATTGACAAGATGGACAAAGACAGGATGTTCCAGAGATTGGACACAGTAACAAGGGGACACAGTTGGAAGCTGAAGACACAGATGAATCACAGGGATGTTAGGAAGTATTTCTTCAGCCACAGAGTAGTCAGTAAGTGGAATAGTTTGGGAAGCGATGTAGTGGAGGCAGGATCCATACATAGCTTTAAGCAGAGGTATGATAAAGCTCACGGCTCAGGGAGAGTGACCTAGTAGCGATCAGTGAAGAGGCGGGGCCAGGAGCTCGGACTCGACCCCCGCAACCTCAACTAGGTGAGTACAACTAGGTGAGTACACACACACACACACACACACACACACACACACACACACACACACATGCACACATGTGGTAATGCTTTATTTACAGCTAGCAAAGTCAGGGTATTTCTCCAGAATGGTCTGCAATATACCACTGTGGATAAAGTACTTTGCCATTTCTTGAACATTTATGAGCGAGTTGTTTCTAAATTCATTATTTTTATCACACTCCAGTACATAATGACGCAGGGTGTGACAATAGTCCATCTGGCAAAGTTTACATTTCGTTTGGTCTACATCTGGTGGTGGTGATTTAACCTGCCAAAGATACTTGTAACCCAGCCGGAGCCGGGCAGTAGTGACATCCAAGAGTCTGCTTATTTTGTTGGATGCACCATAGACATGTGGCTCCTCCTGCATGATAGAATGATGATTGATGGACTCACTGGTGTCAATCTCCCTGAGCCTTAAATCCATAAAATTCAGTTGAAGTTCTTTTCGTATTATTGTTCTCAAACTACTACCTGACAAGCCAAGATTGTAATCTACTCCCTCTTTGAAAGCATACAGCTTATCCAATTTATCAGTTCTATCATGCATCTGAAGACCAATGTGAGATGGAATCCACAGCATGTGCACTCTGACTCCACTGTCCACAATCCTACCATACTTGTGTCTGGCTTCTGACACAAGCATGCAACAATTTATGCTTAATGAGTTGAGAGCATTTATGGATGACAGAGAATCAGTTACAATTAAACTGTCAATCTTTGATACATAGATGCATTTCTGTGCAAGGAGTATGGCAAACAGTTCTGTCTGAAGGGTAGAGGCCCAATTATTGATGCGTGCTCCAATTTCTTTAAGAGAGCCATCACTCTGTACGACAACAGCAGCACTACCAGCTGCACCAGTGGATTGGTGAACAGAACCATCAGCGTACATAGTTTGCGAGAGTGTGTGCTGTGTGACTAAGTTATCAATACAGCTTAAGGCCTCATGTTTGGCATCAAGGCGAAGTTTTGGTTGTGATTTAAGAAGTAGTTTGGGGGGAAATGGAGGAATGGTAGTTTGGAATGGGGCAATATTCCATGGAGCGGAGAAGTGCCGCTGTTGCCTTACTTAACATAGATCATGTATCTGATTCATGCGGAGGTCGGTTCCAGTTTTTTCGATCCATCTGGAGGAGTGTTCACCAGTGCTGAGGAAAGTTTGGAGGGCTTCTGTGCAGGGGTTTGAATGAGCTTGCCTGAGCATATTAACCCCAATTAGGATGTTTCTTTCAGTAACACGATCTCTGATGCTTGGAATATCAAGTTCTTTTTGCATATTTAAAATTTTGGCAGTACGAGGGCATCCTAAAATGATCCTCATTGCTTCGTTCTGCAGTTTTTCCAGCCCTCCAAGCTTCCAGTCAGACACAAGAGCAAGTAGTGGCGCAGCATAATCAACCAATGATCTAATATAAGCAAGATACATCATTTTCACAATTTTAACATTAGCACCATACCTGGGGTGAATCCCTGCCACAACTCTAAGTGCTCTTAGTCGTTCTTTGTATTGGCGACAAAGTCTTGTTACAACAGGTCCAAGTAGTGGAACCTCAAAGCCTAGATACCTGTATCTGCTTACATATTCTAGAAGAGACCCATCATGCAATTGGATCTGGCGAACTGTGCCTCTCTGTCGAGGAGGACGCCTATTGAGTATCTTTGATCAGTAGAGATTATCAACCCCAGGTCCTGACACGAGGCTAGTACATGATTAAGAATGTTTTGGGTGTTGGAGAATCCGGTGGTGTGAATCATTATATCATCAGCAAAACTAATCACATGATTATGGGGCTGACTAGGCATAGCATTAAGTAATGCATTAATTAGAATATTGAACAGTGTGGGACTGAGCACACCTCCCTGTGGGGTTCCTAATTCAAAGTCTTTAGTTACACTTCTATGTCCCTGGAACAACACAGACGATTTTCTGTTGGACAGGTAACCTTTAATCCAGCGGAGAAGCCATCCTCCAACATCCATTCTGGCAAGTTCACTAATGATTACATGTCGGTTGGCTACATCGAAAGCGGATTTAAGGTCAAGGAAGGTAGTGTATGAGCTGTCAGTGTGCAGGGTGAGAAAGGTGGCTATGCAATGATGCATGCTCCTTCCATGCATGAAACCATGTAACCGGGGAGACAAAAATTGTTTGCCTTGCTGAGCATAAAGCAAACAAGTCTCTCCCTTGCATCATATTTGTCATTTAATTTTGCCTGTGTGGTACTGGGAAGATTGTCATAGCTAGATGTAGCAGCCCAAGCACTGACTAACTCATTCGCCCTATGTAAGGGATGAGGGAAAAAAAAAAAAAAAAAATCACAGACAAAGGCTGCAGCCCAGCCACCGTGGAGAGAAGACGTCGTCGTTCCTGCGTTCCTGCTCTTCAGCTGAGCAACTCTGAACACTGTTGCTCGAGAATTTACTTGGGTTATCCTGAGTAGTTCTTCACCAGAGCTGAGAGGAGACTTGCTTGCAGTCACTTCGAGCCCCATCCCATCAAGAGGGTAAGGCGGTGACTTGCTTGCTTGTTCACCCCTCTCATCCCCATCCCCCCATCCTTCCCCATCCTCCCCTCACCCATACATCAACACTGGCCCACACACTTAACACACTACATACATTGCTATCCTTCTGACTGTCCTATCTTCTTCTTTTTCGGCAACTTCGCTTTGGCGAGTTAACACAAGGCATTTTGACCATCTGGTAGCCCGTGTGGTTTTTTAAAATCCAGCCGATCTTTGCCTTGGGCCCTTTCCCCTCACTACTCGAGGGTAGGCTATCTTAGGGGCTGACCTTCATAAGTCAGCTGAAATAGGATGTTAGGCTAACATTAAGGAAAGATACCTTTTTGTTAAGCAACTCCTCTGCCAGATGCACCTTCCCAGGCATCATGGCGAGGATTCGTGTAAGATTACGTATTGATGGAAATCAAATGTCCATGAAAGACATTCTCAAATGTATTTGCTCGAACTCAACTGTTGCTCCAGTGGATGTTTTTCAAACCCACGCTGGAGCAGTACTTCTCCTCTCTTCAGAAGAAGAGTTACTTCAACTACTAAAGCATGATGTCTTGGATAAACTGAAGACTTTGGGTGTTACCCCAGTTGCACCTGACAGCTATCAAGCTCAGAGGACTGTGTTTGTGGCCAGAATCAACAGTTTTATGAAACACAGCACTGTTAATGAAATTGTTGATAACATTAATACCGAGAATTCTGACCTTAGGGCTGTAGAAGCACATAAATTCTCGAATACCAACAACAATAAGGTAACTTTAAAATTAATACTCGAGACACCTGAGGAGGCCAAACTTGTGTGTCAAAATGGCTTCAAATGTTTCAGTACCAGATGTACATCTGACCAAATTTCTATGGAACGCTTTGTCAGTGTGACACAATGTTTCAAGTGTTATGCCTTTGGTCATAACAACAACAAATGCAGTACACAAGGGCAAATTTGTAGCATTTGCTCTGGCCAACATTCGTATCGTGATTGTATCAATAAAAATACACCTAAATGTGTCCTCTGTAATGGAAAACATCATGCTGTTTCTGCTATTTGTCCTGAAAGAAAAAAGGAAATGCAGAAAATTCTTGACGCCAAGAAACTATCCACTTCTAAGAAGACCACTCCCCAGGCACCGCCAACCATGTCCCAAGCTTCCTTCCCAGCTCTGCCTGGATCAAATGGGACTCCTCAGGTCTCTACCAATGGTTCCAATGTTTGGAATTCTGCCTCTCTTGGAGCGCCCCAATCTAACCCTCACTTACAACAGACACAACAACAAGGTTCAGTCGCATCTCATATGTCTCGGGTATCCACAGACGGGGATATAACGAGAGCACAACTAATGTACTTGTTGGCCAAAGACATAGCAGGTGGTGACATGCAACTCTGCTCTCAGGTTTTAAATGATCTGTTAATGGATAATGGGATCACTCCCATCACTATCCCTGAAAATGTGAAGGCTATTATGACCCAGCCTTCTCATAACAAGAAGTATGTACCATACTCTACATCTAAAAATAAGCCTAAGTCATCCCTGGCCCAGGGATCGCCCTCCTCGCAAACCCAGGTTGTCAACTCCTCTCAACCCGATAAGTCAACACCTGAACATAACAATGCCCCAGAAAGTGGTGCCTACTCTCTCGCTATTGTAGCTGATCCTGTTGAACAGGAACTTTCCCAAGGTAACTCACCTTGCCTATCTAATATTCCCTTGGAGCCTACACAGTCTCCCATTAACTCTCACGAGCCTCTGCTTCCTGAAACTGAGAATAGCATACCTCAGTTTTATGATGATGACTCTAACGACTCTAACGATTCTAATGAATCTGTTAATATTACTGCCTCTAGTGAAGATGATGGCATGTTTAATACACAAGCATCCACGCAAAAGTTCCCTCTTCCCCTTGACGAGTCCAGCAGGGATAGTATAGATACAAAACATGACATTAGTTGCAGGCGTTCAGAACGCAGTGTACGAACGAAGACAAAGAAATAATGGGGATTACAATCTTCCAAATTAATGTTCAACATTTCTTTAATAACCGTTACCTTCTTGAGGTTGAACTACATAACTACAATCCCGATGTTATACTTTTGAACGAGACAGCTGCAAGAGTTGATCAACATATTAAATTACGTGGATACTGTACTGTGGAGAAATCGAGAGGACCGTTTAGTGGTGTAGCCATCTTGGTTAAATTAGGATATACATTTAAAAATATTTATGTGGATGAAGATAACATTCTTGCAATAGAACTAACAACGTCGCATGGACAACTAGTGATAGGAACTGGATATTTTCCCCCGAGACAGCCATATATAGAGTCAATTCCTCTACATAGGATATTAAGCAGAAATATTCCAACAATTCTAGCTGGAGATTTTAATGCTCATCACCCTGCCCTCTTCAACTGTGGAGCTGGTATTCCACTGGGTGACTTAAAAGGAAAACAACTCTTTAATATCATGACAGCTAGAAACTTGTCATTTCAAGGCCCATTCTTCAAATCGTACATTGGACCTCATCCAGGAACACCAGATATAGTACTGACAAACAGGGACTGTGACATCTTTCACTGTCGTATATCTCCTGGTGGAAATGTAGGATCTGACCATATCCCTGTTATAATACAACTACAAACTTCTCCATTTAGAATACCTGTAACTCTTAAACCCAATCTTAACACCCTAGGATTTGACCCCTTCAGGGCATATCTGGGTGAGGATGAAATTGTGTCTTTGGAAAATCTACCTTCCAGTGCAATTGATGATGCAATCAGGTCCCTGCACAATCGAATAATTGAAGCTACCAATGCAACTTGCCAATTAGCTTCCACAAAGATATACCAACAATATAAACCTACTAGAGAAATTAGAGACACTTTAAGAAATTATCAAGCAGAATGTCGAAGGCATCTTCAAACGCGACAACCACCAGCAGCTACACTGCACCGATTAAGGCACGAATTAATTAACATGATTAGTCAACACAAACGAGACATATGGAAATTTCTAGTTCTTCAAGCTAATCAATATAAACGTGAACCAGCAAAATTTTGGAGTAAGATCCGACAACTTTTAGGGGCAAAGCACAAGGCTCCTAACTACCTAGTTCATACCTTCACTGATGAGGATGATGAAGATGTTGAAATTAAACTTGACGATCCACAGGACCAGGCTAATTTGATGGGTGATGTATGGGAGAAAATTCTCTCTCACAATAACAGTCGTCAATTTAATAATAATCATTATCAGTTAGTAAATGAATGGAGAGATGAGAACTTGGATGATTTACAACCACTACCTACCATCGATACTTCAACTCTTGAAGATACCCACCCGCTTACTAGACCTATTACATTACTAGAGATAAGTCAGGTTATTGGAAGAATGAGAAATAGAGCCCCTGGCCTCTCTGGAATAACAATGAAACAAATAAAGTACCTACCTAGAAATTGCAAACAGTCCTTGGTAAATATCTTTAATGCCATCTTGGCCTCAGGACATTTTCCAGTTGTTTTTAAGACTGCTAGAATGATCTTTCTTGCTAAGCCCAATAAAGACATCCACCAACCTGGGAACTATAGACCTATATCTTTACTTGAAGTCACTGGAAAAGTTCTTGAGAAAGTCATCTCCAACAGATTGAATTACTATATGGAGTTTAATCACTTGTTTACTGAAAAACAATTTGGCTTTAGAACACATAGAGGTACCAATCATGCAATAAATGTTATTTTTGACACTGTAGCAAGTCTAAAACAGCAGGGCAATCTTGCCTTAATTGCCACCAGAGATGTTCATAAAGCTTTTGATAGCTTATGGCATGATGGCCTTATATACAAACTCATTGACCTACCAGACCATAACTGGACTTTTCTCAGAGTAATTTATAATTTCTTAACTCAAAGAAAAATCATTCCCACCTTTCATGGCAAGTCGACAGAACCTTTTATACCGACGGCTGGTGTCCCACAAGGTTCTTGTCTCAGTCCACTTCTGTTTAACATTTATGTGAATGACCTTCCTCAACCAGAGTTTAATGACACAATTGTGACACAGTTTGCAGATGATGTTATTCATGTCGTCTCATCAACTCCAGTAACAGGAAAATACAAGTATGAGAGAGTCATAGAAAAAATGAATATTGAACTTCGTCGAACATCTAATTGGGAGAAGAAATGGAGAATTACGACTAATCCTGACAAGGTCCTTGTTAGCACGATAGGATGTTTTGCATCAACCATTGAAGATAAAGGAGGTATCTCCATCAGAGGTACACCTGTAGCCATTAGAAACCCTAACAAGATCTTGGGATATGAAATAGACAGGCTGCTCCACTCAACATCTCATGTAACTAAAAAGATCAACACAGCCAAAGCCGGTCTTAGCAGACTCTTTCGATTCAATCAAGCCCCTCAACATGTCAAAAAACATCTGTATAAAATGATAATAAGACCTATACTTGAATACCCTTGTGTCCCAATGTCATTAACAACAAAGACCAACATGCTACGGTTACAAAGGGTCCAGAATAGAGCTCTTCGCTTTATTACCGATACCAGGAGGAGAGACAGAGTTAAAATGGCAGATTTACACACACAACAAGATATCACTGCCATAAATGTACGCCTTGACACCCTAAAAAAGAAACAACTTTATACAGTGCAAGAACTATACATGCCAGATAGAGAACATCCTATACAAGTGATAAATACCACCGATTACACCATCAATACTCCGCCTCACAGGACTCAAAGAATGACTCTCCCACAGAGGGTTCGTCGTTTTATTCATAAAGATGATTACCCTCGACCCATGATTTTGAGCAACTTACCTGACGAAGAAGATTGGATACTACCAGAACCCTTCTATGTATACTGAGAAAATCATCGCCCCCAATTAGGGAGACATCTTAAATAACTTTCTAATGTAAAATTATGCTATTGACTATTGTTGGACACCACCATTAAGAAGCTATTGTCACGAGCTCATAAACTGGCCAGAAAATATTGCCTTTCTTGTCGTATAAATATCCGTTGTGCAATCGCAAAAAAAAAAAAAAAAAAAAAAAAAAAAAAAAAAAAAAAATTGCAACTTGTATAACTACAACCAATTCAGAGTCATGTACTTATATACCTATTATATTCATGTGACTCTGATGGGTTAGTATTATACCTCTTAAAGAATATCTTATCAATTCAAATACACTTTTTAAATTACACCAAAGTGGTTGGGCCACTTACCTTTTATATCCTACCTCTCCCCCCCCTCCCACCCTTTTCCAATATTTCCATCCTTACCCATCCTTCTTCTTTCCCCATCTTACCAAAGCTCTGGTCATTAGAAGCGAAGCGAAGGGATGAGGGTGCGCGATCTGCCCAGTTCTGTTACCCTTAATTCTATTTATGTCCCTCCATGCCCGGCTAAGTGGGGTGTGAGCATTAAGACCATTGACAAATTTTTCCCAGTCTGTTTGCCACAGCTCTATCATACGCTCTCTGGCAGCAGCAAGGGCAGTTTGGAAGAGCCTCAGCATTCCAGGGGTACAATGTTTTCTATAGGCTAGGCCTAGTCTGCGAGCGGTACGTTTCAGTGTACGAAGTTTAGAATCATTGTAATAAGTATGGTTTTTGAAGGAGGTATGATTATTATGGAAGTTTGTTGGGTTTAGAGTACCAAGAGGTTTCAGTGGCGGCTCTAAGTAGTTCTGAATACTGCTCACAAGATCATTGTTAAAGGTCTCTACAGAGGAACACTCATAGGAATTATACCAGTCAGTCACATGTGCAACAAAGTCATCATGCTGATCGCTTTGTTACTTCTCAGTCATGTAAGTGGATCCAAGATGACATTTAATGGTTCAAAATTATGATCAAGGTTTAGAATAGGTTATACAGTAAATGTTAAAGTTGTATACAATTCCGAGAGGTCAGTAAGTAAGACACTTGTGCAACAGTTAGGCATCTTTATTCTAAAATGTTTCTCCTACTCAGTAGGCTTTTTCAGTCGAGTACAGAAAAGTTGGCAGAAGCAGTAGAGATGTGAATACAATGTAATTGGTCCATCACTTTCGAAGACATAGTTTTGAGGTGGTTAGTCCCTCAGCCTGGAGAGAAATTTTGTTCCATAGTCTGAAACAGTGTTTCAGACTATGGAACAAAAATTTTACTTACCAGTCTATGCAGTATTTTACATTTATTTGTTTTATAATACATATGTTACTTAGATTACTGTATTCATAATAATAAAAAAAAATTCCATGCTACCAGGTCTGAAGGATGCACTGTTTGATAAGCTGTTAATGTCCAACTCGTTCCTACTGGGTGTTGGTGCTGGTATTGTTGTGCTGCTGATGTGGTGCTATACTGGCTCTCTCTTCATCACAGTAGTCAGTAAGTAAGTAAGTAAGTAAGTAAGTTTATTCAGGTATACACAAATACAGTTACATAGAATTATCATACATAGCAGCATATGTGTAGAGAACCTGGGATAACCCAAAAAAGTCAGACAGAGTGACTTATTTCCATTGGGGTCCTTTTACCTTATTATTATAGTATAAAGGTTATAATATTTTCTTATTATTCTACAATGAAGATAACATCTTATTATCATACTAAAAAGACTATCTACTACACGAGGGTCATTAAGACTATCTACAATACGAGGGTCATTACAAGGAATAAGGTAAAATTTAAACGTATGTTAGCTAAAAAAATAGAAAATCATTCCCCTCCCTTTCTGTAGCTACATTCATCAGACACCTTTTGGCACTCTTCTTGAACTGGTTCACGCTATGACTGGCTTTGACATGTGCGGGTAGTCTGTTCCATTCCTTTATTGCTGTACAATAAAAGGTGTTTGAAGCCTGGCCACTGACTGTGGGTACTACAAAGTTGTGCTCTCTCCCCCTAGTACTATGATTGCTTTGGTTCCCAACCTTGACAAAATTGACAGCAAGATATTCTGGACACTGTTCGTGAGCAATTTTATAAACATGATTTAGCTTCAGTTGTTTTACTCTGTCTTCAACATTCAGCATATCCAACTGCTGTAATTCATCCTGGCCTACATGTTCTCTTGGTCCCAGCCCCAGGATGAATCTTACGATTTTGTTCTGGGTGATTTGCAGTCTATCTTTCAGTTTTTTTGTCAAGGCAGAGTACCAAGAAGAGCAAGCGTAATCCATATGGCATTGTATAAGGGCTAGACATAGGGTCCTGCGAGCCTCAGTAGGTAGACACTGTGCTTGTCTATACAGGAACTTCAGTCTGGCATTCGCTTTCTTTACTACACTGTTTCCTATCAATTCTCCTGACATGCATGGGTCAAAGGGGATTCCCAAATATTTTACTGATGAAACCAAAGTGATGGGCTCCCCATTACATTGAACATTAAAATTATTTACCCTTCTCAGTTTATGTTTCGTGCCAAAGAGAATGGCTTCAGTTTTCCCTAGGTGTAATGATAGTTTGTTGTCTACTAACCATTTGCTGCAGGACTCCAGTTCCAGTGTTAAAACATTAGCAATATCTTGTGGGTCTTTACCTGACACTAACAGAGCACTGTCATCTGCATACAGTAGGAGTTTGCACTTGACACTGATAGGCATATCATTGACATAACATAAGAATAATAAGGGACCCAGAATACTACCTTGGGGAACTCCACATGTTATCGGCAGGGGTTCTGATTCTGTTTTGTTGATTTTGACTATTTGTCTCCTGTTGCTAACGTAGGACTTAAACCAGTCTACAGAACCTATACCGATAGCTTGAAGTTTATTACATAATATATTGTGGTTGACAGTATCGAAGGCCTTTTGCAGGTCTAAGGTTACCATGCCTATGAGGTTCCCCTTTGACATTTCAGTTCTCAGGTAATCCATCAGATTAATAAGGGAGGTGTCAGTTGAGTAGGATCTTCTAAAGCCCGATTGATAGCTATGGAGAATGTTGTTGTCATTAAGGTACTTAACTACTTGAGAATACACCGCCCTCTCTAGAATTTTAGATATTATACTGAGTATACTAACAGGCCTATAGTTGCTTACATCAGACCTACTATTTTTCTTGAAGATAGGAGTAACTCTGGCCTCCTTGAACCCCTCCGGTACTGTATTAGTGGTGATTGATAGATTTATTATGTGAGCAATAGGGATTGACAGTTCAGAAGCACCATCTTTTAGGAACTTAGACGGGATGTTATCAGGGCCTGTGCTCTTAGTTGGGTTTAACCTGCTTAGTTCTTTTTGAATAAAGTCATGAGATACACTTACTAGTTGACAACTGTTTGGGATTACCCCTTTATTGGTATAGTATGTTTGAAACTTATCAGAGTCTGTGTTAAAGGTATTTGATGCAGCTGGTAGTTTACTTACTAGTGTTGATGCAACAGATGTGTAGTATGAATTAAAGTCACCATCACCACTGTCGCTTGTGCCCTCGTCATTGCATATTTTATGTACATCTTTATTTATGAGATAACTTTCTTCCCATACATGAATGTTTTAACTACTGTTATAGCAATAGGTAAGTGTATTTTTCAAAGATATATCTTTTTAAACATTGAACAAGATCCTCTTATTGTTTACTTTTATAAATAAGATATTCAAAATAAGCTTAAACAATTATTATTAATTTTTCAAAAGTATAGTTGTCCCTCACTTTATATGACAGTTGCAGTCCTGGTCCATTGCCCATAGAGCAAATTCACTTAACAGAACTCATTATAACATGTATAGCACAGGGATTCATTTTAAAACTTTGTAAATTTGCACATTTATTGATTACATTTACCAAAAAGATGTAAGCTTACAATACATGAATAAAATGGTCATATACAAAAAATTAATTAATTTGGTTGAAAAACAACTGAGAACAAATAAAATAAAAAATTCATTCAGAAACTCTATACAATACAAAATACCCTAACTTGTGAGGTGCAGGTTAGGGTATATAGGAGAGCAGGAGATTTTTCTCCTTAGAGAGGGATGTATGATGTCACTATGGCTTAACTTATTTATAGATGGTTTATAAAAGAAGTGATTGCTAGGGTGTGAGGGAGAGGTGTGAGATTAAAAGATACTGAATCTGGTACAGAGTGGGAGTTGCTACATCTGCTTGTTTGCTTATGGCACAGTTCTTTTGGTAGATTTGGAGGAGAAGTTGCAAAAGTTGATAAACAAATTTGGGAGGTTATGTAATGGATGAAAATTATAGGTAAACATAGGGAAGAGCAAAGTGATGAAGGTATCAAAAGTATAGGTAATGAGAGATTGAATATTAGAATGAAGGGAGTGAGTATGGAGGAAGCAAATGTGTTCACATATTTGTGAGCAGACTTGTTAGTAAATGGTTGTATGAGAGAGGTGAGCCGCAGAATTGATGAAGGTAAAAAAGGCAGGTGGTGCAGTGAGGCATCTCTGGAGACAGAGAACTAAACCCATGGAGGCAAAAAGGGGAATGTACCAGAGTACAGTGGTACCAAGACTGTTGTATGGGTATGAAGCATTGGTTTTTGAATGTTGCAGTGAGGAGGCAGCTACAGACAGTAGAGATGCATTTGAGGACAATGAGTGGTGTGAATATTATGCAGAGAATTCAGAGTTTGGAAGAGATTAGGAGTAGATTGCTTGCTGAAGTGGAGATTAGGAGGGGTTGTTGAGATGGTTTGGAAATTTAGAGTGGGTGGAGAAAAATAGGATGACTAGGAAGGTGTATAAATCTGTAGCGGAGGGAAAGCAAGGTTGAGTCATCCTAGGAAAGGTTAGAAGGAGAAAATAAAAGAGGTTTTGTATGTGATGAGGGGCTTGGACATCCAACTAGTGTGTGTGAGCATGTTAGATAGGAATGAGTGGAGGAAAGTGGATTGTATGACTTGACATGCTGTTCGAGTGTGAGTAAGGTAACATTCATGAAGGGATTCATGGAAACTGGTTAGCTGGATTTGAGTCCTGCAAGTGAGAAGCACAGTGCCTATACTCTGAAGGAGGGTAGTGATATTGGGATTTGGAGGGTCATCTGAACTATGATGTCAGTGGCCTTCTGACAAGGCAGTGATTGAATGAGGGACAGTGAAGTGTTCTGTTTCTTGTCAGGTCACCCTACCTCAATGGGAGATGGCTAGAGTATTAAGAAAAATTAAGCTTTACTTCTGACTAGTAAATATACCATCATTAGACTTTAGTCTCTGGCCTTTTCTCTATCTTTGGACACTATTGTGTGATGTTCCATTGTTTGTTATATGGGGTGGAAAGAACACCATCACATCTTACAATGTTATCTTTCTATTTTCTGGGATTGGCTGGAAAGCTAGTAAAGGTCTCAGTCAAATGACTAAAAGCTCCTTTGAGGGAATTATCATATGACTAACACCTGCATCAGGAGAAATTTTCATATTTCTCTTAAAAAAATACCACTTTCTATTTGCTGACCTTTAGTCAAGCAAGTGGAATGCTTCCCTGACATAGACCAACATGCAGAATTCTTCAACACATTTTGAGTTCTTGGTTTTGTTACTGAGTCTGAAAAGACAAACAAGAAATTAACTGGTCTATTTGAGAAAACGTTTACATTGGCAGACTTGCTTAAGTATTCACAGTGAGGATAATAATGCAGCTGTTAAACATTTACATCATACTTTATAGAAGAAATAAGAAAAATGCTAAGTGTACAATGATTGTTGTACAATGTGTAGTAATTTTTGCTTGGGAAAAAAAGGGAAATAAACGATGGGAGTGAACAACATAGGATAGTGTACTTTCATCTTCGATGAATTGTAGTTGTAGCTTGAAAACTATAAGTTGGTAGGTAGAGTATGTAGGAGAGAGGGAGATTATTTCCCAGTAAAAGTAGGCCTTAGACAGGGATGTGTGATATCACCATGGTTGTTCAATATATTTATTGATGGAGTTGTAAGAGAAGTGAATGCTTGGGTGTTGGCAATAGGTGTGGGGGTAAAAGATAAGGAATCTAACACAAAATAGGAGTTGTCACAGTTGCTCTTTGCTGATGACAAATGTGTTTTTTGGGAGATTCTGAAGAGAAGTTTCAGAGATTGGTGGATGAGTTGGGTAGGGTATTAAAAGAAGGAAATTAAAAGTGAATATAGGAAAGAATAAGGTGATGAGGATAACAAAAAAAATTAGGTAATGAAAGATTGGATATCATATTGGAGGGAGAGCATATGGAGGAGGTGAATGTTTTCAGATATTTAGGAATGGACATGTCAGCAGATGAGTCCATGAAAGATAAGGTGAATCGTAGAATTGACGAGTGGAAAAAGATGAGTGGTGTACTGAGGAGTCTCTGGAAACAAAGAAATTTATACATGGAAGCAAAGAGGGGAATGTATGAGAGTATAGTTAAACCAACGCTCGTATTTGGGTGTAAAGCATGGGTGGTGAATGTTGCAACAGGGAGAAGGCTGGAGGCAGTGGAGATGTCATGTCTGAGGGCAAAGTGTAGTGTGAATATAATGCAGAGAATCTTTGGAGATTACGAGGAGGTGTGGGATTGCCAAAACTATTATCCAGAGGGCTGAGGAGGGGTTATTGAGGTGGTTCAGACATGTAGATAGGAAGGAACAAAGTAGAATGACTTTGAGAGTGTATAAATCTGTAGTGTAGAGAAGGTGGGGGTAAGGGTTGGTGTAGGAAAGGTTGGAGGTAAGAGGGGTAAAGGAGGTTTTGTGTGCGAGGGGCTTGGACTTCCAGCAAGCATGCTTGAGCGTGTTAAGAGTGAATGGAGACAAGTGGTTTTTAGGACTTGACATGCTGTTGGAGTGTGAGCAAGGTAATGTTTATGAAGGTATTCAGGGAAACCGGCAGGCTGGACTTGAGTCCTGGAGATGGGAAGTACAGTGTCTGCACTCTGAAGGAGGGGTGTTAATGTTGCAGTTTTATAACTGTAGTGTAAGCACACCTCTGGCAAGACAGAGATGGAGTGAATGATGAAAGTTTTTCTTTTTCGAGCCACCCTGCCTCAGTGGGAAACGGCCAATGTATTAATAATAATAAAAAAAATTATTAAATAAAAACTAAGCATTAAGCCCACAAGGTCTATTGAGGGAAAGGATGTGGTTTTAAAACTGAGAATTGGACAATAATCCTTTATAATATTTATGAATAAACCCAAGTCTGAAACACATTTTTTTATGCAGACCTTTTTTTTATTATTCATGGTTTGTAGTTTTGTGTGATGTTTTTCTATCAGTATTTATAAGAGTATATTATACTGAATCATGGCACATCTGTACAGTATACATGTATAATTTCAACTGAGGATTTAAATTACTTGGCCCATCTTCATGAACTCAAAACTCTTAATCCTTTTCAAGAATTTTAAACTATTTTGATAATTTTTCATGAGTAATTAGTATTGGAGTATGAATGTAGACCACAAAGTCCACACTTTCCATTTATACTTTGTTACAAATATTAGAGAACGCTTCAGCTAGTTGATTTATTCTTCAATTCTTTCAAATGCTACTAACACAGGTGAAAAGTTTTAAAATTGAGAATTGGACAATAATCCTTTATAATATTTAGGAATAAAATATATTATATAGGATTAATGCCCACCTCACTTTAAAGGAGGGGTTTGGGATACTTGTTGTTTGGAGTGACATCTGAACTGTCGTATCTGAGCACCTCTGCCAAGACGGTGATGATGTGTGAATGATGGTGAAGGTATTGATGATGGTGAGAGTGTTTCTTTTTTGGGTCACCCTGCCTTGGTGGGAGACGGCCAGTTTTAACCAAAAAATATTTCTGAGTGTTGAAGTTTCTTTAGTGGAGTTGATTCACACTACATAAATGAGACAAGCATGACTTAAAATTTATATATATATATATATATATATATATATATATATATATATATATATATATATATATATATATATATATATATATATATATATATATATATATATATATATATATATACTGTAAAATTAGTGCTGTTTTCTTTTTCAGCATTTTTGCAGGAACTGTGGTTCTGGCTAACCTCCTGCTAATGCTGACTTGGGTACCAGCATGTGTTGTGGTGGCAGAGCGCTGGGGTGCCTCCACCTGCTGCCTCTGTGTCCCCCCAGCACCTGTATATGCTCCTCATCTGCCCCCTCGCTGTTCTGTGGTGTGTGCTTTACCCCTCAGATTTTGCTACTCTTGTGCTGAGTCTGCAAGAGTGTTTTTTGAGAAGATGCTTCCATGGGTGATAGTAAAGCCCCGCCACTTGTGGGTCTTATTGCTCGGTATTCTGGCAGCATGTAGTGCTGTTGTTGTATTCTACTTTCCAGGACTCAAGCTTCCAGATTCACAAATGTTTCAGCTTTTTTCAAGAGATCATGTCTTTGAGCAGTATGACTTGAGGTACAAATATAAATTTTGGTTTGAGAGGAATCTGAGAAATGATATTGTGAATCGGTTACCAGTGCATATAGTCTGAGGAATTAAACCAGTGGATAATGGGGACTACCTCAACCCTGCTTCAAAAGGAACATTAGAATATGATGAAAATTTTGATGTAGCTCAGCCAGAATCTCAGGAATGGCTGCTAAATTTTTGCCGTGATCTTCGAAACCAAAGCTTTTACATGTCTACTCTGGGTCCTCTGCTTCCAAATTGTTTTATTGAAACATTTAAGAGTTGGATGGAAAGAAAATGCATAGATCCAATAACAGGCGTTGATCGCTCTCCTTGCTGTGAAGCCTCCAAGTTTCCTTACCCACGAGATGTCTTTGACAAGTGCATTCACAAGGGCATTATGGCTCTTTACCAGACTCCACGAGAATACTTCATTCCTGGAGTTGCAGGCCCAAAATTCAGCAGAAAAGCTGGAAACATTGTAGCCATTGTTGTGGAATATGATAGCAACACTTTGTGGTCTCTCTCCTATGAGGATATGCAAGAATTTTTTATACAGGTAAGGAAATTTTTGATGTATACAAATTGCCAATTTTGTAGGAGATAGTTACATTTTTTTTTTAACACAGCAGCCCTCTCCCACCAAGGTAAGGTGACCCTAAAAAAAAAAATACACTTACCCTAACTCATTTAGTAGCTATTTTGACAGAAGTTTGCGGACATCAAAGTTCAGGTGACCCTCTATACTGCAACATTCCCACTTCTTTTTTCAAATAATAGGCATGCTCACCTCCAGGACCTAAGTCTAGTTGACTGGTTTCCTGACTCCCTTCATAAATATTACTTTGCTCACACTCCAGTAGCACATACAGTAGGGCCTCACTTATGCAGCAGGTTAGGTTCCAGGCTACTGCCAGAAAGTAGACATCGCCAGAAAGCAGAATGCCATTTTTACCACTTATAAATGCATGTAAATGCCAGATAACAAGTTTACACTAACATATATTAAGTTAGCAATAGAACTAGGCATTAAAAAACAATAAAAAGTAAAATACGCACACAATACACTCATTATTTACCCCAAAATATTTGTAGTCTTAACCCTTTGACTGTTTTGGTCGTATATATACATCTTACGAGCCAGTGTGTTTGATGTATTTACCTGGAGTTTACCTGGAGAGAGTTCCGGGGGTCAACGCCCCCGCGGCCCGGTCTGTGACCAGGCCTCCTGGTGGATCAGAGCCTGATCAACCAGGCTGTTGCTGCTGGCTGCACGCAAACCAACGTACGAGCCACAGCCCGGCTGATCCGGAACTGACTTTAGGTGCTTGTCCAGTGCCAGCTTGAAGACTGCCAGGGGTCTGTTGGTAATCCCCCTTATGTGTGCTGGGAGGCAGTTGAACAGTCTCGGGCCCCTGACACTTATTGTATGGTCTCTTAACGTGCTAGTGACACCCCTGCTTTTCATTGGGGGGATGGTGCATCGTCTGCCAAGTCTTTTGCTTTCGTAGTGAGTGATTTTCGTGTGCAAGTTCGGTACTAGTCCCTCTAGGATTTTCCAGGTGTATATAATCATGTATCTCTCCCTCCTGCGTTCCAGGGAATACAGGTTTAGGAACCTCAAGCGCTCCCAATAATTGAGGTGTTTTATCTCCGTTATGCGCGCCGTGAAAGTTCTCTGTACATTTTCTAGGTCGGCAATTTCACCTGCCTTGAAAGGTGCTGTTAGTGTGCAGCAATATTCCAGCCTAGATAGAACAAGTGACCTGAAGAGTGTCATCATGGGCTTGGCCTCCCTTGTTTTGAAGGTTCTCATTATCCATCCTGTCATTTTTCTAGCAGATGCGATTGATACAATGTTATAGTCCTTGAAGGTGAGATCCTCCGACATGATCACTCCCAGGTCTTTGACGTTGGTGTTTCGCTCTATTTTGTGGCCAGAATTTGTTTTGTACTCTGATGAAGATTTAATTTCCTCATGTTTACCATATCTGAGTAATTGAAATTTCTCATCGTTGAACTTCATATTGTTTTCTGCAGCCCACTGAAAGATTTGGTTGATGTCCGCCTGGAGCTTTGCAGTGTCTGCAATGGAAGACACTGTCATGCAGATTCGGGTGTCATCTGCAAAGGAAGACACGGTGCTGTGGCTGACATCCTTGTCTATGTCGTATATGAGGATGAGGAACAAGATGGGAGCGAGTACTGTGCCTTGTGGAACAGAGCTTTTCACCGTAGCTGCCTCGGACTTTACTCTGTTGACGACTACTCTCTGTGTTCTGTTAGTGAGGAAATTATAGATCCATCGACCGACTTTTCCTGTTATTCCTTTAGCACGCATTTTGTGTGCTATTACGCCATGGTCACACTTGTCGAAGGCTTTTGCAAAGTCTGTATATATTACATCTGCATTCTTTTTGTCTTCTAGTGCATTTAGGACCTTGTCGTAGTGATCCAATAGTTGAGACAGACAGGAGCGACCTGTTCTAAACCCATGTTGCCCTGGGTTGTGTAACTGATGGGTTTCTAGATGGGTGGTGATCTTGCTTCTTAGGACCCTTTCAAAGATTTTTATGATATGGGATGTTAGTGCTATTGGTCTGTAGTTCTTTGCTGTTGCTTTACTGCCCCCTTTGTGGAGTGGGGCTATGTCTGTTGTTTTTAGTAACTGTGGGACGACCCCCGTGTCCATGCTCCCTCTCCATAGGATGGAAAAGGCTCGTGATAGGGGCTTCTTGCAGTTCTTGATGAACACAGAGTTCCATGAGTCTGGCCCTGGGGCAGAGTGCATGGGTATGTCATTTATCGCCTGTTCGAAGTCATTTGGCGTCAGGATAACATCGGATAGGCTTGTGTTAATCAAATTTTGTGGCTCTCTCATAAAAAATTCATTTTGATCTTCGACTCTCAGTCTGGTTAGCGGCTTGCTAAAAACTGAGTCATATTGGGACTTGAGTAGCTCACTCATTTCCTTGCTGTCATCTGTGTAGGACCCATCTTGTTTAAGTAGGGGCCCAATACTGGACGTTGTTCTCGATTTTGATTTGGCATAGGAGAAGAAATACTTTGGGTTTCTTTCGATTTCATTTATGGCTTTTAGTTCTTCCCGCGATTCCTGACTCCTAAAGGATTCTTTTAGCTTAAGTTCGATGCTTGCTATTTCTCTGACCAGTGTCT
>NW_027195380.1:200000-203135 GCF_038502225.1 Cherax quadricarinatus
TATTGTCAGAGGGGCCTACAGACGTGACTGATGAACAAAGAAAGTGTTATTTTAGAGCCAGGAATGTCTGCTTTGTTCATTCTGGACCCTATTTTGAAATTGTCATATTTTTTAATTTTCGTGAAATTGGCCAAATTGCAAATTTCTGACCACGTTATTGGGTAGTTGAAATCAGTAATGGGCAGTTTTTTGTACTCAGTCGATAGAAGAAATGAAGTTCTAAAGAAATAGTTACGAGTTTGGTTGACTGGAACAGTGGAATTAACCAAAAATAGGGCTCAAAGTGAGCGAAATCGCCGATTCGTAAATATCACTGAGGTGTGTCATTACAATCGGGAAAAGATTCTCTATCATTTCATAAGAAAAAATAATTTTTTTTTTTTTTGGAAATTTTGCGACACCAGGAAACACCTCAGGATTTGGGGTTGCGACACTCAAGGGGTTAATGAAGGGCAAAAGGTGAGCAGTATTGATTGTAAAAAGTCACGTGTGGTAGCCCTCCTGGCTACCCCACCCACACATATTATACTACGACAACGATTAAAGCTCCCTAGAGTGATAAAATGCATATACAGTACACTCATTACTTACCTTAAAATATTTGTAGTCTTAATGGTCATAATGTAGGGTGAGGTGAAAAGTATTTATTGGTAGAAGGTCGTGTGGGAGGTAGGGTAGGGTAGCCCGCCTGGCCACCCTACCTACTATGTAAACAAACGGACGAAGCGTCTGGTTATGGTTCATAAACATTCATACAAACACCTTACATTGTGTACAAGTTGTCTCCACATTGGTACAGTAGAATAAATAAAGACCAGCACTTCCATTCTTATGTAATTTTTAGAAGGAATGATGCTCTGACAAATTATTATTACAGTGGAACCTCTTCTTATGAGTTTAATCCATACCATGACTTTACTCACATCTGGATTTGCTTGTTTGCAGAGTCCATTTTCCACATTTAAATTAATTGAAATGGAATTAATTAGTTGCAGTGGAATTCCAGGCGCGAGAAAATACTTCAATAATTTCCCTAATATCAACTCTGCGGCTTATTTATCTATCACAGTTCATGTAATATGACATAATAAACAATATTAACCCCTAAATGGTCTAAACGTATGTATACGTTCTCTCGCCCAGTGCCCTGAATATTTTGAAAAATAAAAAAAATCTTCTTTTTTTTCATTGAAATAAAGAGAAAATTTTTCTAAGTGTTATAGGATTAAAATAAAAAAATTAGGGTCAATACTTACTGAGATATGAGGCTGCAAAGTTGGCACTTAATGCTCACTTGACAGCAACATCGAGTCCTGCCGCTTGCAAAAGTGTTGCCGATATACCATTTTTTTCATATTATTTTATATAATTTTTATGTTCTGATAATTACAATTTATTGTAGTTCTTGTCATTGCATAACCAATCTTTGTTCTGACACTAATATTTGGTACTGAAATTGTACTCAGATTGTCACAAACACATTGACAGGTTAACATTTTCACCTATTTGGTCATTTACTATTGTCTAGGAATATATACAAAGTATTTATAGGTCCCAGCAATGTTTTGGATACACAAGAGTATCGAAGAAGAAGGAGGAAGGAGGAGGAGGAAGAAGGAAGAAGGAAGAAGTTCCCTTGAAGCAATGTGTAAGACAAGTGTCAGTGACAAGCATCTGGGAGGGCAGTGATAAGATGAGATAAGGGATGACATTTGATGGGCACCAGCGAGGGTGTAGAGATAAGTTGAGATAGTGCAGAGATAAGAAGAGATAAGGGATGACATTTGATGGGCACCAGCGAGGGTGCAGAGATAAGGGGTGACATTTGATGAGCTCGTATCTTGTGATGCAGTTCAGATGGGCTTGTGAGGTCTTAGGGGGGGACCTAATTATATGGTCACACCTGCCTTAGCAAATGTCGGGTAGTCACGCCAACGTCTGAGGTCTTTTGTTCTTGACGGCATCAGGTCGTAACACGTGGTCATACCCCATTGGGGAGGGGGTACTATGACTACGATATAAGCCCAGGGAATAGCGGAGCAAAGAGGTTGTTGGTGACAGGTCCGGGGAGTGAGAGCTCTGGACAGCCGCGTGTGTAGTGGACCATGCATTGGGAATCTCAGGTCAGCTGGTTGGTTTATTAGCGAGGGTGACTACAGGAGCTAGTTTATTTCTAGTAGAGTACAGGAAGGCACTGGAGCCCGATATTTAGTTTTAAGGAGACATGACGGATAAGGAGGTTTCGCACCAGAGTCATTGTTATTCGTTTCATGTGCTAGAATTTATTAAACCTACTGATCTGTGTGAATTCATATTATTTGCTATTGTATTGTAATAGAATAAAAGGGTAGGATTAAAATAGTCTAATAACTTAGGACAAATTGTCCTAGTTCTCAGATATTTTAAATTGGGGGAGAAAGGGGGATGTGATGCAGTTCAGATGGGCTTGTGAGGTCTCTAGGGAGACCTAATTATATGGTCACACCTGCCTTAGCAAATGTCGGGTAGTCACGCCCACGTCTGAGGTCTTTTGTTCTTGACGGCGTCAGACCTCGGCGTCAGGTCGTAACACGTGGTCATACCCCATTGGGGAGGGGGTACTATGACTACGATATAAGCCCAGGGAACAGCGGAGCAAAGAGGTTGTTGGTGACAGGTCCGGGGAGCGAGAGCTCTGGACAGCCGCGTGTGTAGTGGACCACGCATTGGGAATCTCGGGTCAGCTGGTCGGTGAATTAAGAGTGAGTACTAGTCCGTGTTACTGATAACATCTACCCTTCCCCCTGGTAATAAGTTTCATAGGTCAATTGTTATATTGTGTAAATTTCCACCAGGATATGTTGTATTCTAGCCCTTTTATGTTATTAAGTAAACTATAGCCATAGTTCCCATTTTTATTTGTCCCTTCATATGCTATTCCCTATTCTGTTAAGCACTGGGATATACAGGAGACGTGCTCACTCGCTGGGATACCTCAGGTAGAGTGGGTAGAGGTCTCACAATCTCTGTCTCTGATTATCTGTCTCTCTGTATTGTCTCTCTGTCTGCTTGTCTCTTTCTGTCTCTCTGCTTGTCTCTCTGTCTCAGAGAGAGCCACTGTGAACCAACAGGTATTCTTATGCTTTATATCTACAA